>NC_057804.1:427588617-427589194 GCF_018294505.1 Triticum aestivum | reverse complement strand
AGAAGGGGGAAACGATCCGGGGGCTCACCGCGGAGCTGCAGGGATGGTTAGCGGGCTCGGGGACGCGCTGGAGACGACGAATTCGACGGCGACGATGGTCGGAGCCCGAAGAGGGGAACGGCGACGTGGCGGCGATGCAGGGCTTCCGGGGAGCTGTGGAGCGGTGGGGAGGAAGAGGGGGTCGTGGCGGAGCTTCTGAGCTAGTCGGGGGAGCGAGGGGTGGCCGGAGATGGCTGCTATGGCGAACGGCGGCGACAGTGGTGTTCGGCCGTGTGAGAGAGAGAGCGAGGGAGAGGAGGGAAGAGCCGGGGGAGAGTGAGAGAGAGCAGGGGGAGGCGTGGCGTCGTCCAGGGCATCGAGGCGAGGAGGGGAGGGCAGGCAGGCAGGGAGAGAGGTGGCGTGGCGCGGTGGCGCGCGCGCGCGCCGGCCACACTCCCCTCCCTCTGTCGGGACGAAGACGACAGAGGAGGGAGGTGGGCTGGGCCGGCTGCTGGCTGGGCCAGCCAGCTGGCTGGGCCGCACAGTGGAGGAGCCCAGGTAAGCTTCTCCTGTTAATTATTTTCTGTTTTCTAATTTC
>NC_057804.1:427578502-427588607 GCF_018294505.1 Triticum aestivum | reverse complement strand
AGGAAGAGGGGGTCGTGGCGGAGCTTCTGAGCTAGTCGGGGGAGCGAGGGGTGGCCGGAGATGGCTGCTATGGCGAACGGCGGCGACAGTGGTGTTCGGCCGTGTGAGAGAGAGAGCGAGGGAGAGGAGGGGAGAGCCGGGGGAGAGTGAGAGAGAGCAGGGGGGGAGGCGTGGCGTCGTCCAGGGCATCAAGGCGAGGAGGGGAGGGCAGGCAGGCAGGGAGAGAGGTGGCGTGGCGCGGTGGCGCGCGCGCGCGCCGGCCACACTCCCCTCCCTCTGTCGGGACGAAGACGACAAAGGAGGGAGGTGGGCTGGGCCGGCTGCTGGCTGGGCCGGCTGCTGGCTGGGCCGGCCAGCTGGTTGGGCTGCAAAGGGAGGAGCCCAGGTAAGCTTCTCCCTTTTATTTTTTTTCTGTTTTCTAATTTCTGACATTTGTTTTGATTTAAATAAAATATTAAATCATTTTATTTCCTTATGCCAATTTTTGCAGGAGCTAGATATATTATTTCAGAGCTCCTTTATAAATGACATAATATTTGGACATATATTATTATATATAATTAATATATTTCCAATGCAAATATTTATGCATTAATTCCAAATGCCCAAAATAAATACCTATGAGCTCTTAAAAATATTGGTTTGATTTTTATCTCTGTCCAATATTTTCAGAGAGCAACATGAGCATTTTCTTGGACCTTTTTGGAGAAATTTTTATTTGGATCATTTTCAAAAAATGATTCTGAGGGTTTCACAGATCCCCATTTCAAGTTTCTGATGAAAGAGGAAACATGATGCAACACTCTAATGCATGGCTAGCTAGGATGTGACAACTCACCCCCACTCAAAAGAATCTCGTCCCGAGATTTGGGTTCCTCCGGGAAGAAGGCAGGATACTCGAGTCGAAGACGATCCTCCCTTTCCCAGGTTGCTTCATCCTCTGAATGGTGCGACCATTGAACCTTGAGAAACTTGATATTATGACGTCGGGTGGTACGTTCGGCTTGATCGAGGATACGAATGGGGTACTCTCGATATGTAAGATTATCTTGAAGATCAAGCGTTTCGTGGTCCACTTCACGGATAGGATCCGAGAAGCAACGCCTGAGTTGAGAAACGTGAAAGACATCGTGGACTCTGGAGAGGTGCGGAGGTAGTTCCAACTGGTAGGCAACTTCTCCTCGTTTGGCGAGAATGCGAAAAGGTCCAATGTAACGAGGAGCCAATTTGCCTTTGATACCGAAACGATGGGTTCCCTTCAAAGGGGTGACCCGAAGATAAGCCTTCTCGTCAACCTCGAAAGTCATAGCCTTATGTGTTCGGTCATATTGACTCTTTTGATGAGATTGGGCTGTTTTCAACTTTTCACGAACGATGCGAACTTGTTCTTCTGCTTCCTGAATCATGTCCGGGCCAAAGAATTGTCTTTCCCCGGTCTCTGACCAGTTAAGGGGTGTTCGACACCGTCGTCCATAGAGAACTTCAAAAGGGGCTTTACCCAAGCTAGATTGATAGCTGTTGTTGTAAGCGAATTCGGCAAATGGAAGGCACTTCTCCCAATCCATTCCGAATGAGATAACAGAGGCTCAAAGCATGTCTTCTAGAATCTGGTTGACGCGTTCCACTTGACCAGTCGACTGAGGGTGGAAAGCGGTGCTAAAGGAGAGACGAGTCCCCATAGCATTTTGGAAACTTTCCCAAAATCGAGAGGTGAAAAGACTTCCTCGATCCGAGTTGATTTCCAAAGGAACACCATGGAGGGACACTATTCGGGAGATGTACAAATCTGCCAGCTGACTAGCGGTTATACTCTCACGAACAGGTAAGAAATGGGCTACTTTGGAAAGACGATCGACCACGACGAGAATAGCATTATTCCCTCTCTTGGTCCTGGGAAAACCGGTAATGAAATCCATACCAATTTTATCCCATTTCCATTCAGGAATAGCTAAGGGTTGAAGGGTGCCAGCAGGCCGTTGGTGCTCTGCTTTTACACGACGACAGACGTCGCAATTTGCAATATACTGAGCAATTTCTCTCTTCATCCTAGTCCACCAGAACCTCTGGCGTAGGTCCTGATACATCTTAGTACTACCGGGATGAATGGTGAGAGGAGATTCATGAGCTTCCTTAAGGATCAATTGCCGTAGATGCTGGTTCTTGGGAACCACTAGACGGTTCTCAAAGTACACAACACCATGATCATTTGTGGAGAAACAACTAGCACCTCTGCTAGCAATGTTCTCTTTGATTTTAGATATTCCCTTATCTCGCCTTTGGGCAGCGATGATTTGATCCGTAAGAGTAGGTTTTGCTACCAAGGTGGAAAGAAAACCTTGAGGTACAATGTGAAGGTTAAGCTTCCGAAATTCCTCATGGAGGAGCGGTTGACTTTGTTGTAACATCAGGTTGTTACAATAAGATTTACGACTTAGCGCATCAGCCATGACGTTGGCTTTCCCTGGGGTGTAAGTTATTCCTAGGTCGAAGTCTGTGATCAATTCAACCCAACGTCTCTACCTGAGATTCAAATCCGGTTGGGTGAAAATGTACTTCAGACTTTGGTGATCAGTGAATATTTCGCAACGATTACCGAGGAGGTAATGTCGCCAGGTCTTAAGTGCATAGACTACGGCTGCAAGCTCTAGATCATGAGTAGGATAATTCTCCTCATGTGGGTACAATTGCCGTGAAGCGTAAGCAATTACGTGTCGATCTTGCATAAGAATGCAACCTAGTCCTTGTCGCGAGGCGTCGCAGTAGATAACAAAGTCCTTGGAAAAGTCTGGCGGTACCAGTACGGGAGCAGAGGTCAGGCGTCTTTTCAGTTCCTGAAAGCTGGGCTCACATTGTGGAGTCCATTCGAACTTCTTATCTTTCTTGAGGAGTTCGGTTAGGGGTTTAGCAACTTTGGAGAAGTTCTCGACAAAGTGACGACAATAGCTCGCTAAGCCTAGAAAACTCCGAACTTGCTTGACCGATTCAGGTGGAGTCCAATTAAGGACGGCTTGAACTCGCTCAGGGTTAACAGCAATACCTTTACCAGATATTACATGACCCAAATAGGTCACTTCTGACAACCAGAATTCACATTTAGAAAATTTGGCATAAAGGCGATGCTCTCGAAGTTTCTTCAACACTAGCCTCAAATGTTCGGCATGTTCTTCCTCGTTCTTGGAGTAGATGAGTATATCATCGAGGTAAACCACGACGAATTTATCCAAATACTCCATGAAGATTGAGTTCATTAACCGAGAAAAGGTGGCTGGAGCGTTGGTTAGTCCGAAGGACATGACGGTGTACTCGTATTGGCCATAACGAGTAACAAAGGCCGTTTTAGGAATGTCCCCGTTTCTGATTTTGATTTGATGGTAGCCCAACCTCAAATCCATCTTGGAGAAGACTGAGGATCTAGCGAGCTGATCATACAGGTCGTTGATCCTGGGAAGCGGATATTTGTTCTTGATTGTGACCAAATTGACAGGTCGGTAATCTACAACCATCCGATCCGTACCATCCTTCTTCTTGACGAATAGGACGGGGCAAGCCCACGGAGATGAACTAGGGCGGATGAAACCCTTTTTCAAGGATTCATCGAGTTGTTTCTTAAGCTCGGCTAGTTCTAGTGGTGCCATCTTATAAGGTCTTCTAGCAATCGGAACAGTTCCGGGGATGAGGTCGATTACGAACTCAACATCCCTGTCAGGTGGAACACCTGGCAATTCCTCTGGAAAGACATCCGGGAAATCACGGACTACCGGAATGTCCTCAAGGTCTGGCAAAGGGCTGGCTTTAAGAGAATATAATTGTCGCTTGGCTATTCGGGTCAAAACATTGACTATCTTCCCCGAAGGATGGGTGAGTTGAACAGTCCTAGAGAAGCAATCAATTTGGGCATGATGAGCTGACATCCAGTCCATACCCAGAATGATATTAATATCTGAAGATTTAAGGGCTATCAAAGATGCGAGAAAAACAAGTCTGTCGACTTGGATTTCGTTTCCATGGCTTACTCTAGAAGTTTGCCATTTGGATCCCGGAGTTTGAATTACCATAGAGGTTGGCATGTCACAGAATGCAACGTTATGCAAACGAGCATAATTTTCGGATATAAAAGAATGAGAGGCTCCTGTATCGAAGAGAACAGATGCCGGGTGGCAATTAACAAGGAGCGTACCGAGAACGACGTTGGGATCCTCTTGAGCTTCTTCGGCAGAGATACAGTTGACATGGCCACGTGAAGCGGTGACCGGTTTAGCATGAAACACTTTCCCTGTCGGCTTGCCACGGCCAACAGCTTTAGCAGATTGATTGGGGTTGGTCTGGGGACACTCACGCATATAGTGACCAGATTCCCCACACTTGAAACAAGTCACGGAACTGGTACGTGGAGGAGCATTGTTAGATGGACCCCCATAGGGCTTGGCCGGTGCAGACTGTTGAATAGGGCGAGGTGCCTGGAAAGATGGCCTCGGTGTGAACCTGGGTGGCAGGGCGGTGTTGGGTACCCACACGCGGCGCTTCTGAGGACCAGCACCGGATGAGGAACCCATATCACGGCCATGCTTGCGTGTTGCGTCATAGTCAGTCTGACCAGTTTCAGCACTGATGGCTTTATTGACAAGTTTCTGAAAAGATGTGCACTCATGCAGACGGAGGTCGCGGCGAAGCTCAGGACTAAGTCCCTTACGGAACCTTGCTTGCTTCTTGGCGTCAGTAGAAACTTCCTCGATTGCATATCGTGCGAGATTACCAAACTCCCTGCTATAAACATCCACAGAAAGTTGGCCTTGGGTGAAATTGCAGAATTCCTCACGTTTACGGTCCATGAGACCCTCCGGAATGTGATGTTCACGGAAAGCCTCGCTGAATTCAGCCCAAGTAGTGACATGGTCTGCTGGGTGCATAGCTCCATAATTCTCCCACCATAGACTGGCGGGGCCTTCAAGATGATATGCAGCAAAGGTGACCTTGTCAGCCTCCGCTACCAGCGCGGAACGCAGTTTGTGAGAGATACTGCGAAGCCAGTCATCAGCGTCGAGAGGCTCGACGGAGTGGTGGAACGTGGGTGGATGTAATTTGATAAAATCACTGAGTGACACCACGTTAGTCCTCTGATGGTGTGCTGTGTTCTGTTCAATACGCTCCAACAAACGGTTGGTCTCCCGCTTGTTTCTCTCAGCTTCCATCATAACCTCGGCTAGTGAAGGAGGATGAGGCAGATTTGTATCCCTGACTTCACTGCCTTCGGCCTGCTCTTGAGGAGCAGGGTTAGTGCGCGTGTTGACCATCCTAGGTGAACAAGGCAATGATTTAGTCAGAATGATAAAATCCGACATAGGATACATAATGTAAGGAATAACTCGGAATGCAAGATGATCATCCGTATGACATGGTAGATACAGAAACTGCTTCTTTTATTCCATCGTCATACACACCATACAGGGTTTAGTACAAGACCAAACAAAGTACTAATACGGTGAAAAGAGGATTACATCTCATCGGAGGCATCCCAAGCTCCTATACATTATTTTTCTACACCTCCGGAAGGAGTACAAACTAGGTCATATCCCACGAGTCACACGGGACGATAGACGACACAGCTAGTGCGAACTAGTGATACTACCGCTAACTCAGACCGATCCGTAGTAGTCCTCGTAGAAGTCGCCTCCATAGCCTGGAAGTTCAACATGATCATCCGGAAACAGACGGTCTCGCGGAGCTTGTGGACCATAGGGGCTAGGATGAGGCCTTGGACCAACAGACGATGGCCTGCGGGGACCGCGAGGTGGGGTGATGCCTCCTACATCACGCCAAACCATCACGTTCGGCAGAGCAGATCTCACAGGATAGAGATCGCGCATATCTGAATATCCAGCTTGCACCGCCGGTGCGAACCGAGTCAAAGTGGCCCAGTGGTCAGCACGGGTATTGAAGAGCTCTAACCTTAAGGCCCGATTTTCACGGTCCTTATCCTCGAGCATCTCAGCAGTGGTGCGAGTCCGTGAATCCTCCTGAGTGGGGTCAGCATAAATAGCCTGAAGATACCCTTGTGCTCCCGGAAGTGATCCTGGCATATACCGGAAATCAGAGTCCCGAAATAAACCAGATCTGACTCGCATAATGGTCATCATAGAGTAGGCGGCGTCCTGCACAGCCATCTCAATAGTAACCCCGAGTCCATAGGAGCAGTGAAGAGGCTCGGTGGATCCAGGATAAGATGGAAATATCCTGACAGTGCAGAGATACTGGCTTTGATTAAAATCTCGGAATTGCTCTTCGACCGTGTACTCGGGATACCAGCGGTATCCAGCCTCAGTCATTACCCTGACCAACTTGGCAGTATGGCCGGGTACATCTAGGCATCGAGTCAGGCGAACCACTTGATTGAGGTCGCGAGTGGCCATCTGAAAGCACAATCATAATGCAAAGGCATTAGAACTTCTAGCAAAATTTCGGCAGCATAACAGCTGTAAATGCTCAAAAAGGATTTTGAGACATTTGACAAAGGATTTCGTACACACTCAACATCATCATATCAAAGTTCTGAAACCATTCTAACAACATAAGGTGGTAGTAGAACTGAACTAGGCTTGTAACCATCAAAATTATAAGGTACTACTGATTAGTAACTCGTGATCCTGATAGAGAGAACAGATCCTAATTCCTTAACCCCCGGTGGAAGAATGGACTGACTCAGATCAGAAGGTCATAAGATAAAGGAGTAAAAAGAGCCTTACGTTCCAACCCATAAACAATTCCCCTACATATAACTAAAGAATTTCTAGACTCAACATCGACCAGTTTGGCTTGGAGAACCTACAGGCAGTCCGGCTCTGATGCCAACGCTGTCAGGACCCCGACTCGATGTCACATCGATCTAGCCGGTAACACCTCATATCACTTTGCGGCCTCACGCACGGTATTCCCACGGGTGTCGCCTTACCTTTGCCCGGGACCGTTTGCGCCTTTTGGCTCACGTATATGATAGTGTCGCTAGCATCCATATGATAAGGAGCCCGGGCTGACGTGACTAGTCGAAAACCCAAAGTGGCACAGACTTACAGGGACAGGCATCCATGACCCAGCTTCGAACGTGTCGGTCATCAGCAAGTGGGTCCGGGCTGTAGCACTGGGCTAGCAGGACTCCGGTAAACCGGGCTGTAGCGGGCTAACAAGACTCCGGTACTCAAAGCGTGACATTTCCCCGAAGGAACAGACACAGGAACGAAGAAGGACACATGCCGGCCAGCCTAAGTGTTCCAGAGCAATAGCAAGCTACCATGGCTCAGCGGTAACACTAGGAGACATTTCCCGGTAAGAGAGGCTACTAAAGATAAACAACTAGATAGTCAGATCCCACACATACCAAGCATTTCAATCATACACACAATATGCTCGATATGTGCAAATACAACGAAGCATCACAACATGACTCTACGACACAAGTACTTTATTTAAGGCTCAGGGAGCCATACATATCATACACAAAGGTACGGGTCTCACGACCCAACATACAAGTCATACAGTCATACAAACCAGCAGCGGAAGTACATTGTCTGAGTACAGACAACTAGTAAAATAAAAGAGGCTTGGAAAGCCTAGCTATACTACGTGGTCCATCACAAGCTCAGGGTCACCACCTGGGTCTTTAGCCTACTCGTTGATGTCAACGTCTACATAGAACCCATCAGAAGGGGTTACAGCGTCTTCTGTAAAAATGTAGATTATAGCAACATGAGTACAAAGGTACTCAGCAAGACTTACATCAGATCCTACATACATGCATAGTATCAAGAAGGGTTGGTGGAGTTATTGCAGCAAGCCAGCTTTGACTCTTGGCTAGGCTATCCTACGATACTTCAACTTGAAATGGTTTTGCGCACACGAGTCCACTACTCACCACTTCAATACACTACCGAGGATCCACCTCCGTCTTCCTACGGAAGAGCCATCCTCGGCACTCACACTTATCTTGAGGCTTTTAGTAGTTTCCATTTACTTGTCTATGAACTGTATCGGCAACCAAGTAGTCCTTTACCGCGGACGCGGCTATTCAAATAGATTATGATAACCCTGCAGGGGTGTACTTCTTCATACATGTTTCCACCACTTAGCGTCTGCACACGACATGTGCTCGGCAGACTTCAAGCGAAAGCCGACGTGGGTGTAGACCACGACCTACCTAAACACTTAAGCCTCTAGTCCAGGTTTATCGCCTATTCAGGTTCCATCCGCAGGGAGTCCGGCCGAGGTTTCCCATACGGCCCCGAACGATGTGAACAGGGTTCCCGAGATACCTAACGGGTATTCGGTACACCGTGCCACGTACCTACCGCATCACAGCCCACCCCTACGGTCAGCGCTGTCCACGGCCTCCAGTAGGCTACAAACACCAGAAACTACTTGCAACTCCTGGACGGAGAACTAGGGTGAATAAGAAGTCGAGAGGGTCCATTGGTTTTGGGCCCAATGCATGGTAGTAGCTGATTCTTAAATCACACATACAGATCTCAGTGCTTAAGGTCGGCTTCAATGAAACAACCCACCATGTACTCCTACATGGCCTCTCATCGATACCTTTACCAAATCGTGTTCACCACACCACTCTCATTACCGACATAATCATTTCACTCTAGCCCATCACCCAGATGAACCAGACCTGACACGACTCGAAGCATAGCAGGCATAGCAAGGTAGGAACAACACATACATATGGCTCAATCAACTCCTACACATGCTAGTGGGTTTCATCTAGTTACTGTGGCAATGACAGGTCATGCAGAGGAAATGGGTTCAACTACCGTAGCACACAGCAGTTTGAAACGCATTGTCTTAATGCAGTAAAAGAGAGCAGGAGCGAGAACATGGGATTGTATCGATATGATCAAATGGTTGGTTGCTTGCCTGATGGTTCGATGCACGGATATGATTCTTCGTTAGGGTAATCACGGTACTCCTCGGGGGCAGAACCTGTCGCAAAGGACATCGATACGCAAACATCACCAAACAATGTGCAACAATATGATGCATGCATGAGACATGGCAAGATGAGTGTGTTGGGCTAATGCAACTAAAACCAGAAGGGTTTGAACAAATTTGAATCAAAGATTCAAATTTCAAACTCAAACATGGCCTCTTTAAGTGCTTTTTCTTGTTCTGCTTAAAACATCAATTTAACTTGTTTGATCATGCATGAAAATAGTACAGATGGATAGATTGGATTTTTCTGATCATTTTTCATATATAATTTGTCCAATTTGGAGTTACAGAATAAAAGTTATGAATTTTTGAAGTTTAAATAATATTCTGGAATTTCCTGATTTAAATTAAATCCAGAAATTATAATTATTGCGCCAGCATGACGTCAGCATGACGTCAGTGGTCAACTACGGCAGTCTGGAGTCAAACCTGACGTGTGGGGGCCACACGTCAGTGACAGGGGGGTTTAACAGGTTTAAATTAATCCTAATTAGGGATTAGTGGCACTGGGGCCCACTGGTCAGTGTCAAGGGTTAACTAACAGTGGTTAGCACTAATCCTAATTAGCTACAGGGCTAGGCCCACCTGTCAGGGACTCAGGGGGTGTCCTGCCGTGGTCAAAATGGGTCAAACCCACCGGCGACGTGACGCCGGCGAGGCCCGAGACGGCGGCGCGACGCGGGATCGCGCTACAGGGCACGGGCGAGGCCGTGCTTGGGCTCGTTGGAAAGCTCTTGCTCCCGCGCGTCGAACGGTGGCCGTGGCTGGGCCTGGGGTGGCCGGAGTCGACGGCGGCGAGCTCGGCTGCGGCCGCCGGAGTTCGGGTGCGGTCGGGATCGATGTTGCAGAGGGTTTGGGGAGGCGTTAGTGTGTGCTGCATGGTCCTAGTGAGGTGTGGAGCACGATAGTGTGCTCGGTTGGGTGCTACGGTGACCGTGGCCACGACGGCGACATCGCCGGCGGCGTGGAGCTCTCGGCCAAGGTGGGGCTAGGGCCTAGAGGTCGGGAGAGACCAGGGGAGAAGGGGGAAACGATCCGGGGGCTCACCGCGGAGCTGCAGGGATGGTTAGCGGGCTCGGGGACGCGCTGGAGACGACGAATTCGACGGCGACGATGGTCGGAG
>NC_057804.1:427575765-427577992 GCF_018294505.1 Triticum aestivum | reverse complement strand
TCTGAGCTAGTCGGGGGAGCGAGGGGTAGCCGGAGATGGCTGCTATGGCGAACGGCGGCGACAGTGGTGTTCGGCCGTGTGAGAGAGAGAGCGAGGGAGAGGAGGGGAGAGCCGGGGGAGAGTGAGAGAGAGCAGGGGGGGAGGCGTGGCGTCGTCCAGGGCATCGAGGCGAGGAGGGGAGGGCAGGCAGGCAGGGAGAGAGGTGGCGTGGCGCGGTGGCGCACGCGCGCGCCGGCCACACTCCCCTCCCTCTGTCGGGACGAAGACGACAGAGGAGGGAGGTGGGCTGGGCCGGCTGCTGGCTGGGCCGGCCAACTGGTTGGGCTGCACAGGGAGGAGCCCAGGTAAGCTTCTCCCTTTTATTTTTTTTTCTGTTTTCTAATTTCTGACATTTGTTTTGATTTAAATAAAATATTAAATCATTTTATTTCCTTATGCCAATTTTCAGGAGCTAGATATATTATTTCAGAGCTCCTTTATAAATGACATAATATTTGGACATATATTATTATATATAATTAATATATTTCCAATGCAAATATTTATGCATTAATTCCAAATGCCCAAAATAAATACCTATGAGCTCTTAAAAATATTGGTTTGATTTTTATCTCTGTCCAATATTTTCAGAGAGCAACATGAGCATTTTCTTGGACCTTTTTGGAGAAATTTTTATTTGGATCATTTTCAAAAAATGATTCTGAGGGTTTCACAGATCCCCATTTCAAGTTTCTGATGAAAGAGGAAACATGATGCAACACTCTAATGCATGGCTAGCTAGGATGTGACAATCCATGACGGAAAAAACCTTGGTAGAAGCGAGGGGGAGGAAAATTTTGGGGAGTTGCCGGTTACAGTGGGAGGTCGGGGGCCGAGCGATGCGCATTTCTCTCGTACACGTGCGAGGCGTTGGCTCTAACTAAACCCGAGCGAGGCGTTGGGCTCTATCTAAACCCGAGCGATTGCACTGCAGGCTACGCGTTACTGAACCCGAGCGATCGATCGATGGCTGTTAACTGAACCCGATCGTGTGATTCCTTCACTACTGCTGCTAACTGAAGCCGGTCGATTGGATGAACAGTGAGCGTTGTGGGGGTGTTTGGATGAACAGTGAGCGGTGGCGTTGCCTCTGGATGAATAGGACCCCGTGGTGTGGAGGGCTGGATGAACAGTAGATGGTGGAGGGGTGGCCGTGGAGGGGTGGTTGAACAGGACCCCGTGGTGTGGAGGGCTGGATGAACAGTAGACGGTGGAGGGCTAGATGAACAGTAGACGGTGGAGGGGTGGTTGAATAGTAGCCGGTGGAGTAGCGCGCGGTGGAGGCTGGATGAATAGTAGCCCATGGAGGTTGGAGGAGGTCGACGGTAGCCCGTCGAGGCTGGAGGAGGTCGGCGGTGGAGATGAACAGTATCTCGTGGAGTCCCGTTTTGCGGTACGCCACACCCCTCCCGATGAATAGGACCCCCGTTTCGACCGTAGCGCTCCAACACAAGTCCATTACTTCCGTTTTGCGGTACGCCACACCCCTCCCGATCAACAGGACCCCCGTTTCAACCGTAGGAGGTCCGTTTCGTCCATTTTGCGGTATGCCACACCCCTCCCGATCAACAGGACCCCCGTTTCGACCGTAGGAGGTCTGTTTCGTCCATTTTGCGGTAAGCCAGACCCCTCCTGATCAACAGGACCCCCATTTCGACCATAGGAGGTCTGTTTCCTCGTTGTGCGGTACGCCAGGCCCCTCCCGATCAACAGGATCCCGTTTCGAACGTGGCCGGTCGAACACAAGGCCGTTTCCTCCGTTATGCGGTACGCCAGGCCTCGTTTCCATCGCCTGTTCCATCCAAGCCCTCCCGATGAACACGACCACGCATTCTGTTCCGACCCAGCCGGTTGGCTCCCCATGAACACGACGAGACGCTGTTTCTTTGTTCCGACCCAGCCATGTACATATGCGCGAGTAGGCGTTCGAGACCCTGCCCGTATGTACGTACATGGCTGTATTTTCTTTCTTGCACCCTCGCCGATGTACGTACGTATACATGCTACATGCGCGCCTCTACTATGACACGTGCGCGCCTCTACAACGACCAGTATGTACGTACACGTTTGTGACTAGGATGACAACGCTACGTACGCTTCGACCAGGTGGGTCCCGACTGTCAGGCACTTCCTTGCTTGCGAAGATGTAGCTGGTGGGTCCCAGCAGTCAGGGGGGCGAATCGTTTTT
>NC_057804.1:427566723-427575588 GCF_018294505.1 Triticum aestivum | reverse complement strand
AGGGGGGCGAATTGTTTTTTTTTGCCCGGACGCACTTCCTTGCGTGCGAAGGTGTCGCTGGTGGGTCCCAGCGGTCAGGGGGGCCAATCGTTTTGTTTTTTGCCCGGACGCACTTCCTTGCATGCGAAGATGTAGCTGGTGGGTCCCAGCAGTCAGGGGGAAACGTTTTTTCGCAAAATACAGTGGCCCGTCCGGTGGATCCCAGCTGTCAGGTGGAGGAATCATTATTTTCCGCATAATAAGGATGCACTTCCTTGCTGCGGCCGTGGACCCAGCTGTCAGCCTCTCCACGTACAGTCCACGTCCGATGGAAGTCGTTCCTTGACCATGTTGACCACGCCGCGCCGAGAGCACCAGGGCGGTGGACGACACTGAAGCCTAGGAAGGGGACGACGGGGAGCCGGGGAAGACGCGGTAGTGGAAGCCCGCGTGGAGAGGAGTACGAGGGTTCACTGGTTCGGCTGTGGTGTGAGGCTACCATCGCCGCAGGGCCTGGCCAGCGGTGGGAATAGTAGGGGGCGGTGAGGCCTCCGCGGCAGCACATGACCACGGGAGGCAGGAGCATGCGGCACGACCGGCGCTGCTTTGGGTGGCTGGAGCAAGAAGACCAGAGGTTGAAGAAGCACTACGGCCGTTGAATGGACATTGTACGGTCACTAGATCTAGAATCGTTCATATTGACTAAAGTTGACAAAGGCCCCCGTCCCAGTCAACTCAGTAGGCCCACAAGTCAGCCTCCCACCATGGTGGGTCCCGGCTAGCAGGGAGAGTATTCATTTTTTTGCGTAATAAGGAGGCACTTCCGGTGGGTCCGAGCTGACAGCGCGGGGAACATTTTTTTGTGAAATACGTTGGCCCGTCCGGTGGGTCCCAGTAGTCAGGGGGAAATGTTTTTTTCGCAAAATAAGGTGGCCCGTCCGGTGGGTCCCTGCTGTCAGGTGGAGGAATAATTATTTTGCGCGTAATAAGGAGGCACTTCCTTGCGGCCGCCTGGACCCAGCTGTCAGCCTCTCCACGTACAGTACTCTTCCGATGGAAGTCGGTCGTTGACCACATTGACCATGCCGCGCCAAGAGCACCAGGGCGGTGGTCTGGACGACGGCGAGGCCTAGGAAGGGGACGACGCGAAGCCGGGGAAGACGCGACAGTGGTAGCCCGCGCAAAGAGGAGTACGAGGGTTCACTGGTTCGGCTGCGGCGTGAGGCTGCCTTCGCCGCAGAATAACAGGGGGTGTGGGTGAGTAGAGGGATACCCTGGGCCAGCGGTGGGAGTAGTAGGGGGCTGTGAGGCCTCCGCGGCATCACAGCCGGCCACGAGAGGCAGGAGCACGCGGCACGACCGGCGCTGCTTTGGGCGGCTAGAGCAAGAAGACCAGAGGTTGAAGAAGCACTATGACCGTTGGATGGACATCGTACGGTCACTGGAGCTAAAATCATTCATATTGACTAAGTTGACAAAGCCCTCCGTCCCTGTCAACTTAGTTGGCCCACAAGTCATCCTCCCACTATGGTGGGTCCCATCTAGCTGGGTGGGTATTCATTTTTTTGTGCGTAATAAGGAGGCACTTCCTTGCGTGCGAAGATATAGCTGGTGGGTCTGACATGTCAGCGGGGGGAACGTTTTTTTCGCGAAATACAGAGGCCCTTCCGGTGTGTCCCAGCTGTCAGGTGGAGGAAT
Organism: Triticum aestivum; assembly: GCF_018294505.1. Lineage (NCBI taxonomy): Eukaryota > Viridiplantae > Streptophyta > Magnoliopsida > Poales > Poaceae > Triticum > Triticum aestivum. The sequence continues at coordinate 427,573,911 of NC_057804.1, read as the reverse complement.
CATTATTTTGCGCATACAGTCCACGGCCGATGGATGTCGTTCATTGACCATGTTGACCAGGCCGCGCCGAGAGCACCATGGCGGTGGACGACGGCGAGGCCTAGGAAGGGAACGACACGGAGTCGGGGAAGACTCGGCAATGGTTGCCCACGCGGTGGGGAGTACGAGGGTTTACTGGTCCGGCTGCCGTCACCGGAAAATAACATGAGGTGTGGGTGAGTAGAGGAATGGCCTGGCCAGCAATGAAGTAGGGTGGGGCGGTGCGGCCTATGCGGCAGCACAGCCGACCACGGGAGGTGGGAGCAGGCAGTCCCACCGGAGCTGGTTTGGGCGGCTGGAGCAAGAAGATCAGATATTGAAGAAGCAGCACGGCCGTTGGATTAACATCCAACGGTCACTGCTGCTAGAATCATTTGTGGACTAAGTTGACCAAGCCAAAGTACACGTCAACCTAGTAGACCCACAAGTCAGCCTCCAAATTTGTCCCAAACAGCATACAGCCCAAAATTTCTAGCTAGATTCAAATTAATTTTAAATCTAAATATACCTTAATTTAAATTCAATGAAATTTTACCCGCACAAAAACAATGAAATTTAAAATATCAAAATCTGAAAGAAAACAGTATTTGGGAACTAATTGCCTATTTGTTGTATTTTTTTCATTTTACAGCCCGTTTATTATTACTTATAGCCCATTTCTTATTACTTATAGCCCATTTCTTATTACATATAGCCCATTTTCTGGGCAAAATGCATCCCTCCTCATCTTGAAAGATTTCCGGCCCAGCAGGGCGTAGAAAAGCAAGTAGGCCTATGTTGGTTTTTCTGCAAAAAACAAAATAGCTGGCTAGCCATTTTTCAGAAAGGAAAAAAACAAACTGGGATGGTCATGTGCTAAACATATGGAATAAAAGCCTAGGCTAGACGGGTCGTGGGTCCTGCACAACCCAGTTGATACCCTTCTCCGTCCCGAAAAAACAAAATTACTGCGTGCGCTGCTGGGTCCCTACTGTCATCCTCACCATGTACAGTCATCTCCTTATTCCTCTCGGTTGTTGACCATGTTGACAACACCGGAGGGCGGCGCCGCGGCGAAACCAAGGCGGAGGACGATGGTGAGGCCTCGGACGGGAATGAACAGGAGTCGGGGAAGATCACAGCCAGTCGTGGGAGGCGGGAGCAGGCGGTCCCGCCAGCGCTGGTTTAGCTTTGGCGGCTCGAGGAAGAAGAGACTGAAGAAATGCGACAGACGTTGAATGTCAATCCAATGGTCAAGGTTGGCACAATCATTTTTTGACTAAGCGGACACCAAGTAGCATACTTTTATATATATATAGGAATAAAACTACGAGGAAAATGCGTTCGTCTGTCGTCCTCCTCACAGGGAACGTTCGCCACATAAGTGACTAGCACTCTTGGTTTTCAACCGAGAGGTCTTGGGTTCGAGTCCGAGGAACTCTCAATTTTGTCCTCCTTCCTTCCTTGCAAAAGAAAAGGGAAAGAAAATCAAAGACTTGGGAAGGCGTATAGAACAAGCTAGTGTACCAGTAAAGAGACGTTGCCGAGTTTTAGAGAAAAGAAAGACGTGCTCCTGTAGCTGGTTCAAATCCAAACCTAGACTATGATTATATATGGTGCTATGCTACTCTGCGAGTAATGAAACTGACATATCCAACGTTCGCTTCTCCTCTTCTCTACTTACTCTGCCTAGCATCAGAAGCTCTGGCCGCAGCAACCATGTCCGATGGCTGCTCGTCCACCTGCTCTTCAGCAGGCAACAACCAGATATGCGCCAAGTCGCCACCCGTACCATCGCCTGTGGGTCTCATCACACCCCTGCCGGCACGCGCACCGCAGCCGATTGCTCATCGCAACCCGCTGCCGTTGGTGTGGTGCCACTGCTGCAAATCATGCAGAGTCATCCGTCGCGTCTCAACCACAATCCGCAACCCTGGCCGTGTCTTCTACAAATGCCCAAATCATGGGGTAATAATATGTTTAAGTGTTGTTCTGCTACTTTCGGTTGCTGATTTTTTTAATAGTTTGGTTGATGATCTTCCAATTTGATTCGTGCAGAAAAGGGAAGATTCGTGTGATTTGTATTTCTGGGAAGTTGCTGATGTGGAGGAATGCAACTACGCTGATTATTTGGTTAGCCGAGGAATCCCAATACCAGCAGGTTGGGGTGTTGGGCAAGTAACTGAAGGAACGACAGAAGAGGAAGATGCAGAGAAGAAGGTTAAAGATGCAGTTCTTCTAATCATGGCCAAGCAACAGCTGCTGAACGGCCTTGACAGCAATGAGGAGATGAAAGAGCTTGTGAAGATAATGGGCAAAATCGATGTGCTCTGTAGGATGATTGTCTCTTTATTTGCAGTGTATGTAGGCACTCGTGATGTATTCAGTGGCTACGACATGAGCACTTTGCTGAAACTAGTAATGAATGAAACCCGTGTAGCAGGCTGGGCGTAGTGTTGTGAACATCTAATTATTTCTATTAACAGAAATCAGGGGGTATCCCCTTTTGCTCATATAAATAAATAAATAGCAGAGGCCCTGTCGGGTCAGCTTTGTTCTCATTCGAAGACGTCGAGCAAATTGCAGTCCAACAGCAAACTATGTCATCAAATTCAAGTTTCACTGCCAAATGTGAGTACAACTAAACAACAATGTCATCATGTTTTAGTTGTCATACAATCACCAAACACAAATCAGCATACATAACAAGTGATGTTCTCACAGCAAAATACTAAACAACATGTTCATCAGGTTTCAGTTGTCATAGCAAACACAATTTCACATAGTAGATAAAAAACGTCTTCTGACAGGCAAATACGACAAAAGCAATGTAATCATCATCCGCAGCAGCAGTGTCAACATCTTCGCTATGTGTATCAGTCTAAATCGTAATTCCCCATGGTGTCATCTTCTTCTTCGTCCTCAACGTCCTCGAACATTGGCTTCTTCTTGATCAACTCTTGTATGTCCACAGCACGACAGGCAATCTTTTCACCGGCGTCATTGACGTGATGGTTCTCAAAGATATTAGGAACATCTGTGTTATCTTGTACATCAGGAGAAGTGTAAGCATCATCTTGTTGTGCAACTTCATTAAACGAATTCCTCTGCTCAAACCTTTGCAATACTATCCAGTCATCGGTACGTGCAAATGTGTCTTCCAAGAAAAATATTTGTGTTGCTTGATTTGCCAAAATAAAAGGCTCATTGGTCTGGTATACCGCCTTGACATTGATGGATTTGAAATAATCATCAGCTCTGGGTTTTGCGATCCTGGAAAACAGGTTATACCAACGACAGCACAACAGAACCACACAACGATGATCCTCGAAACTGGAGATATACTGCAACTGAACAATGTCTGTTATGTTAGCATACATTTCAGTTATCTCTTTGTCATATGTATCCCTGCTCATGATGGCACTGTTTTGTGTCTTCCTGCCTTCGTCTCGTGCAAGGGTGTTGTAGCGCACATCTCCAACAACGCAAGATTCATAATGTCTTACCCGAGTATCAGGACCCATTGCTAGTGAGTAAAGGGCATCATCAACTGCCTGCCCATCCTCCTGCATCTTCTTAACCTATGGTTAGAAAATAGACAATCTGATCATCTTATGTACTCAATATATTAAAAAAACTGACAGTGCACTTCAAAAGCTCACATGGTTCTTGAACCATTTCGCAAATCCTGCCATAACCAGTTTGTCAATGTTTCTAGGATTTTGCGGCAGTAACTCCTCTTTGTAGATGCTGCACAACATAGTGATCGCGTCAAACATCTAAATATATAAGAATGTGCTACAAGTTTAGTAGATTACGATGTATAAGCTGCAGTACCACACTTACTTGATATAAGGTAGTATCTCAGGACAGTTATTCAACACATACCAAACCATTTTGTCCAAATCTTTAGGTTTGTCCTCTTGTCGACTCTTCCCTGTAACTCGAACAGAATAATCAAAAACATTGAGCCCGGGATTGTCTTCACCCACCTCTTTGCTAAGCTGATCAGTTGTTTCAATGTATTTTGAGTAGAATGTCAATGCTTCTGTAGCAATGTAGGCCTCTGCAATGGAACCCTCGGGTCTATCTCTGTTCCTAACATAGCCCTTGAAAGTGCCTAGCCGCCTTTCAATAGGGTACATCCAGCCATACTGTACTGGACCTCTAAGTAGTGCCTCATCAGGTAGATGAACAGCCAAATGCACCATCACATCAAAGAAGGCTAGAGGATATATCTTCTCAAGGTCGCATAGGATAGTTGGTATATTGTCTCTAAGACGCTCCAAAGCATCTATCCTGATATTTCTACTGCATAGTTCCCTGAAGAATTGTCCCAACTCTGCAACTGCTCTGTATAAGTCAGGGCGGCCCAATCCTCTAAGGATAACAGGTAAAACCCTTTGAAGTAGGACATGACAGTCACGAGTTTTCAACCCTTGTACCTTGTTTCCATCTGCACTGACTCTCCTTTCAGGGTTGGAAGCAAATCCATGTGGGAATCTCACACGTGACAGGACCTCGCAGAATTCTTTTCTTTTTACCTTGTCCAAGACGTACACAGCTGGTGCCATATCCCGTGGTTTACCTTCATCTTGCACCTGCAAATCCTTTCTGATACCCAGGTGTGTCAAATCAATCCTAGATTTTAAGGTATCTTTCATCTTGCCTTCAATGTTAAGAAGTGTGCCGATAATGCTGTCACATATATTTTTCTCGATGTGCATCACATCAAGATTATGCCGCAGATCCAAATCTTTCCAATACTCCAAGTCCCACAAAGTGGACCTGTGGTTAAACAATAATCTCTCTTCTACCGTGCCATGCTTCCTTTCCCCGCTACCATTACCAGGATGTTTCCTGGTGTAATATGCCCGACCTTCTCTAATTCCACTTGCAACTCATCGGCGGTGAGCCTCTTTGGCGCATCATGGTTTTCATGCTTTGCATTGAACACATGTCTTCGGTATTTTCTAGGATGCGGCTTGTCCTTGGCAAGGAAACGACGGTGTCCAATGTAACAGATCTTGCTAAGTATTGTGTATGACAGCGGATTCCTGTCACAGCGAATACATGCATTGTAACCATGTGTCGTTCGCCCTGACATAGTGCCCAAAGCCGGATAATCATGGATGCACCAAATTACAACATCACGCAGAAAGAAATCAGCTGGTGGGCTGTTATATAGGTCTCGAGTGAGAACACCCTTCCATAGTTGTTGAAGTTCCTTCACAAGAGGCTCCATGAACAAATCAAAATCCTTTCCAGGACTTTTTGGACCTGGGATGAGCAAGTCCATCATGTAGTTTGATTCTTTGGTGCAGACATTTGGAGGCATGTTGTAAGGGATAATAAGCACTGGCCACATGCTATATGTGGCGCTCTGGTGGCCAAATGGGTTAAATCCATCTGAAGCGAAGCCAAGTCTAATGTTTCTCGGGTCAGCAGCAAACTCTTTGTGTTTATCATTGAATCTTTTCCACTCACTACCATGAGATGGATGGCTCATTACATTCTGATCTCTGTACTCCTGGTTCCTAGAATGCCACAGTATATCCTCTCTTGTTTCGGCATCATGAAACAACCTCTGCAATCTTGGTGTAATTGGAAAATGTCTCAGAACATTATGAGGAACCCTCTTCACAACATCGCGATCTTTCCATCTTGATGATTTGCATTTTGGGCATTCACTTAAGTTGGCATAATCCTTCCGGAACAGAACACAATTATTCTTACAAACATGGATCATATCATATCCAATTCCAACTTCACAAAGGAAATTCTTCATTTTATTGTAGGTGTGTGGCAGATCAGACGCATCTAGGAAAGATTTGCGGAAAGCAGCCAACATCGCATCGAATGATTTGTTGGTCATCCGCTCAGATGTCTTCAGCTGAAGAAAGGTGACCATAGCTGAGAATACTGACAGCTTATTTCCTGGGGTGACAGCAACGTTGCATTGTTCCAACATGCGGGCCCACCGTTTTTCTTCTGCAGGTGAAAGTTCATGGAATGCACGAGCATTTCGTAGCATTGTTTCAATGTTGGTCAAACTCACTGGCTCCGCCACCACCACCTCCTCATCCTCTTCCACCTGAGCATCAGGTAGATCAAGATGGTGATCTGCTGCTTCCACGTAGTCAATAACATTGACGTTCACAGCTTCACCATGATGAACCCACCTAGTATATGTGATCGACATCCCATACAAGTGTAGATGATTTTGCACAGTTGACTGGGGTCTTGTAACTCAATTCATACAACTGCTACACGGGCAGAGCACATCTGATTTCGGACCACCGTACTCAGCTCTGATAAAGTTCATGAAGTTTTCAACCCCCTCGACATATGCAGCGGAAAATCTTCGAGCAGAAGTTATCCAAGTCATGTCCATCTGTTAGACATACAAATTAGTTCTTCTACTAGATATTACAGGAAAAACATATATGCTTTTTTATGAAGTCCAGAAAAAATACCTAGGTCGATGTCTAAAGCTATGGCAAGATATTTGGACGAGCAGATCTAAGTAATGAAATATATGTGAAGCTAATTCAGCAAACAGATTTGAGTGCTAAATTATGGCAGGCTATTTCAGCAGTCAATGAGGCCAAGCACACAGCCATCAAACTATCGAAGGCCATCGCAGCAACAAAGATCGAGTATAAAACGGTGTAGAGCTATTTCACCTAACAGATTTGCTACTATACCATGGCAATCTACATCACAATAAATATATGGCAGGATATTTTAGCAACTAATCGGCCTTGGCATGCCATCTCAGCTAAGCAGATTGAGTGCAGAATAGGGCAAGGAAGCTTCTTAAGCAGAGCATATTAACAGTAAACTACTTCGGCAAACAGTGAGATTAACAGCGTCTATCAGCTAACATTCACCGACATGAACAGGGCCTCAGTCTAGAATGCGCGTACCGTGGGAGAAGCTGACCGCGGTGCGTCTCCACACAAACGTCGCCAGCGGTGAAGGCACTGACCGCCGTGCGCCTCCACAAGAACGTAGCCAGAGGTGGCAACGCGGCTAGAGGATGGCAGTCTACGAGAGCATACTGTGGGAGCAAGAGGATCGCCGTGCATCCCCTCAACGAACCACGGCACCGACGTATTGGCGCGGCGGGGAGGGCGGCTTTGGCGGAGCTAATGGAATGGAGGGGGA